>NC_041410.2:62801765-62824265 GCF_900747795.2 Erpetoichthys calabaricus | reverse complement strand
CCACTCTACGCTAACACTTCTACCTCTCCAGGATATGGACAGTTGTATGCTTTTGACACAGCGCAAGCTACTGAACTACAAAGAGGACAATTTCATTTATGTTAGGTAGAATGCCCAGAGGGGACTGGGCGGTCTAGTGGCCTGGAACCCCTACAGATTTTATTTTTTTTCTCCAGCCTTCTGGAGTTTTTTTTTTTGTTTTGTCTGTCCCCCCTGGCCATCGGCCCTTACTCCTTTTCTATGTTAACTAATGTTGTCTTATTTTAATTTTGTCTGTTATTTTTCTTTTCTTCATTATGTAAAGCACTTTAAGCTACTTTTTGTATGAAAATGTGCTATATAAATAAATGTTGTTATTGTTGTTGTTGAAGTACGCTTACAAAATAAAGCAAACTCTGCATGCAGTGAAAATGTACTTCTCCAGCTAGATTCCATGCTCAGAACCATCAACCCCTTCACTAAATCATACAAACACATGCATGAAAACGCTCAGTCCAATCCAAGAGCATCTGTACGAATGGTTTTCAAGGAAAACCCTGGGCAGGATTTACGACGTTACAATGCCACGACATTGCAGCGATTTTCGTCGGAGAAGATGGCGAAACGTCTGCCGAAAGGGACATTTGCATCTATCTCAGACGCAACTCCTGTAAACAGATTTCCACGCTCAATATGAATTACAAGCCTATGGTTTACCCACTTTTATTCCCTTACGGAGACATTGGCTAGCACAAAGATTTACAACATGTTCCCAATAAAAGAACCGCCAAGCGAATAAAGGCTTACTCAATGCCAATTTTGCATACAGATTAGCAATGAGGAATACATTAAGTATTTTCCACTCCATTGGCAAACTATTCCAGCAGTACGTCATAGATGCGTATGTTACAACAGAGAGCGCGCGTCTCAACTATCTCAGATTACATCAACAAGACCTGCGCGTGGAACAATACAATGTTTGAATACAGACGCACTGCAAGCAAACGCTGAAAATAACAACGTACTTGTAGGCAAAATGATCATATTACCATCCACATTTCCAGGAAGTCCAAGATACATGCAACAAAACTATCAGGATGCCATGGTCATAGTACGTAAATTCGGAAAGCCTGAATATTTATCACTTTCACATGTAATCCTACTTGGCTGGAAATTCTACATGCACACTGCGTCTTTCAAGAAGTATTTATTTCTACTTGATTTCTGAATTCCTTTCTCACTGTTTTCCATTCCTATTCATACACCGCCGTATGCTACGGCGGGCGTCGGCTAGTATTAATTATTACAATAAAATGTCACTCAGAAAAATGTTTGTTTGATTTCTATGTTCTATTTCTTTCATTTTGGAAATTCACCAGTTATAGATTCCCGGGCAACGCCGGGTACTCCTGCTAGTATGTATATTTTATATATATATATATATATATATATATATATAGAGAGAGAGAGAGAGAGAGAGAGAGAGAGAGAGTTAAGTCCATAAATATTTGGACAGAGACAACTTTTTTCTAATTTTGGTTCTGTACATTACCACAATGAATTTTAAATGAAACAACTCAGATGCAGTTGAAGTGCAGACTTTCAGCTTTAATTCAGTGGGGTCAACAAAACGATTGCATAAAAATGTGAGGCAACTAAAGCATTTTTTTAACACAATCCCTTCATTTCAGGGGCTCAAAAGTAATTGGACAAATTAAATAATTGGAAATAAAATGTTCATTTCTAATACTTGGTTGAAAACCCTTTGCTGGCAATGACAGCCTGAAGTCGTGAACTCATGGACATCACCAGATGCTGGGTTTCCTCCTTTTTAATGCTCTGCCAGGCCTTTACTGCAGCGGCTTTCAGTTGCTGTTTGTTTGTGGGCCTTTCTGTCCTAAGTTTAGTCTTCAACAAGTGAAATGCATGCTCAATTGGGTTAAGATCAGGTGAGTGACTTGGCCATTCAAGAATATTCCACTTCTCTGCTTTAATAAACTCCTGGGTTGCTTTGGCTGAATGTTTTGGGGTCATTGTCCATCTGTATCATGAAACGCCGCCCAATCAATTTGACTGCATTTAGCTGGATTTGAGTAGACAGTATGTCTCTGAACACCTCAGAATTCATTCGGCTGCTTCTGTCACATCATCAATAAACACTAGTGTCCCAGTGCCACTGGCAGCCATACACGCCCAAGCCATCACCCTGCCTCCACTGTGTTTTACAGATGATGTGGTATGCTTTGGATAATGAGCTGTTCCACGCCTTCTCCATACTTTTTTTTCTTGCCATCATTCTGGAAGAGGTTGATCTTGGTTTCATCTGTCCAAAGAATGTTTTTCAAGAACTGTGCTGGCTTTTTTAGATGTTCTTTAGCACACCAATCCAATCCAATTGTCATTGATCTATACGCATACTAAATCAACAGGACATACATTTAACTGGGACAATGTACAAGTAAAATTTAAGGTCAGTACTAAAAGTGCCAGAGAGCTGGCCGAATCTTGGCTATCAAATGAGAACGCCATCAACAGACACTTGGACATAAATCCAGCATATGCAAACTTAAGAAGAACATGTTCATAATAAATAAACTGTACACCCCCCGTCCTGATCACACTGACTTAGCCACGTAATTTTTTGCTATATATTGCCTTTGATTCTTGTAAGTCTAAGCATTATCCTCTGATGAAGACCCCTGGGAGGGGTTTAAAGCTCAGGAATACAAACTACTTTATGATACATGATTCATTTTTTTCTCCCTTTGTGGATCTCCAGCTGCAAATATGCAAACTGTATCACAGACCTTCTCTTCCATTCGTACAACCTTCGGGCAAGAAGCCCTCCAATGTATTAGACGATGGGAAACTTCAGCAATCCGTGAAGCACACAGCTATGAAAAACTCTTCTTCCTCCATAGTTGTATCAGGCATGATGTAACTTTGAAATGCTTACGATTCAAACCACCAATGAACACCCCGAAGATGTCAATCATGCAACAATTTACAAAACAAGTTTTATATGAATTTATTACGGAAACACACCACCAACGAAGCTTTTACAGATCTGAAACTACAAAGCAACGTTCTAAACTTTTCACAACATGCGGACAAACGATTACAGAGGAATGGACCAAACGGATCCAGGACACAGCTTCCAAAAACCGTATTTCTAAATGACATACACTCAACAAAAAATGGAATAAACTCACTGGAAATCAACATCCTAACAAACCCCAATCCAGAGAAAACAATCTATCCAAAAGACAGCTCTCCACCACAGAACACAATATTCTCTCCAGAGGATTAAAATTCAATTACAAAGACGCACCTGACATGAACTTCCTAGGTTCCTTGGAACACATCTTATTAACCAAAAAAATACCGACAGGAAATGCACAAGAAATAAGGTGCAACGTTGCCAGCCAGCTACACACAGGACAACCGACCACACATATTTCGGGAAGTGAACAGAAAGTTCTACGATCGCTACAGAATGACAACAGCATCATTATCACACCAGCCGACAAAGGAGGCACAACTGTCATCTTAGACAAAGAGCAATACACCACAACTATGGAAGAAATGCTTTGACACTAACACTTATGAACATGTGAGTAATGACCCAACGAAAACTACACTTAATAAAATAAACAATACTCTGACCAAACTCCGAAATAACAACCGCCTGAATACACAGAATTATTACAAAATGAAATCCAACGATGCTAACTGCCCTGAATTTTATGGACTCCCAAAAATACATAAAACACCACTGAAATTCAGACCAGTGGTCAGCCTAATAGGCGGACCATCTTACAACTTGTCAAAAAGACTTTTCCAGTTACTCAAACATTTAACTTATGACTCTGAATATTCGATAAACAGTGCTGAGTTGGCATTACAGCGCTTGAAAGATGTATCCATCGCCGAGGACGAGATCATGGTCTCATTTGACGTTGTGTCGCTATACACTATGATTCCGATTCATCTGGCCACAGAAACACTATTAATGAGACTGGAAAGTGACCCCACCATAGAGACAAGAACCAAACTGTCCATTAAAGACATAATGCACCTAATATCACTTTGCCAAAAAACTCACTTTCATTTCAACGGCAAATACTACACTCAGAAAGAAGGCATGCCAATGGGATCACCGTTATCAGGACTTCTAGCGGAACTGGCAATGCAGCGATTTGAAAACATGGCTCTATCCCAGTTCACACCCAAAATTTGGATACGCTATGCAGACGACACATTTGTCATACTGAAAAATGACCAGCTGAATGAATTCTACAATCACATCAACACAATATTCCCTGCAATCCAATTCACAATGGAAAAAGAAATGAATCAACACATCAGCATCCTGGACATCTACATCAAAAGAAATGACGCCACCCTGACCACAAGTGTTTCCCGTAAAGAATGCTATGCACACAAGATATTACACTTCACCAACAACCACCCAGTATCTCATAAACAGAGCTGTGTTAAAACTCTATTCAGAAGAGTCCACACCCATTGTAATACGAAGGAAACAAAAATGGATGAGAGACGCTATCTCTTCCATCTTTTCACTTCAAACGGATACTCAGAAACATTCATTAATCGGAGCTTACACAGAAGACGCCAAAAAAACTCAGCAAACAATCGAGTTGAATCAGAACCCTCACCCCACCTGGCACTCACTCCCTTATCACCACAAGGTGTCTGAAGGTACAGCACGCATCCTGGCCAAGTCAAGCGTCAGAATAGCACACAAACCCATGAACAATTTGCGCACGGCCCTCTTTAATGCTAAAAACAAGAAATCGACAGCAGAAACACAAAACACAGTTTATAGTATTCCATGCAGTTCTTGCTCAGCGGTATACATAGGACAAACTTCAAAAAAAATCGCAACGCCGTCAGAAGAAAGGACTCACTTTCATTGATCTATACGCATACTAAATCAACAGGACATACATTTAACTGGGACAATGTACAAGTAAAATTTAAGGCCAGTACTAAAAGTGCCAGAGAGCTGGCCAAATCTTGGCTATCAAATGAGAACGCCATCAACAGGGACTTGGACATAAATCCAGCATATGCAAACTTAAGAACAACATGTTCATAATAAATAAACTGTACACCCAATACTCCCCCCCCCCCCCAAATCCCCCCCCCCCCCGGATCACACTGACTTAGCAACCTCCTCCATGTAATTTTTTGCTATACATTGCCTTTGATTCTTGTAAGTCTTAAGCATTATCCACTGATGAAGACCCCTGGCAGGGGTTGAAAGCTCAGGAATAAAAAGTACTTTATGATACGTGATTCATTTTTTTCTTCCTTTGTGGATCTCCAGCTCCAAATAAATACAGTGCATCTGGAAAGTATTCACAGCGCATCACTTTTTTCCACATTTTGTTATGTTACAGCCTTATTCCAAAATGGATTAAATTCATTTTTTTCCTCAGAATTCTACACACAACACCCCATAATGACAATGTGAAAAAAGTTTACTTGAGGTTTTTGTAGTACTAGGGTGTTGTACCGTGTTAGCCATTATGAATGTAGAGAAAAGTCAAGCAAAATGACACATTTTATTGGCTAACTAAACAGATTACAATATGCAAGCTTTCGAGGCAACTCAGGCCCCTTCTTCAGGCAAGATGTAATCAATTACATATTGCATATTGTAATCTTTTTAGTTAGCCAATAAAAGGTGTCATTTTGCTTGGCTTTTCTCTTGAGGTTTTTGCAAATTTATTAAACATTAAAAAACTGAGAAATCACATGTACATAAGTATTCACAGCCTTTGCTCAATACTTTGTTGATGCACCTTTGGCAGCAATTACAGCCCCAAGTCTTTTTGAATATGATGCCACAAGCTTGGCACACCTATCCTTGGCCAGTTCCACCCATTCCTCTTTGCAGCACTTCTCAAGCTCCATCAGGTTAGATGGGAAGTGTTGGTGCACAGCCATTTTAAGATTTCTCCAGAGATGTTGAATCGGATTCAAGTCTGAGCTCTGGCTGGGCCACTTAAGGACATTCACAGAGTTGTCCTGAAGCCACTCCTTTGATATCTTGGCTGTGTGCTTAGGGTCGTTGTCCTGCTGAAAGATGAACCGTCGCCCCAGTCTGAGGTCAAGAGCACTTTAGAGCAGGTTTTCATCCAGGATGTCTCTGTACATTGCTGCAGTCATCTTTCCCTTTATCCAGACTAGTCACCCAGTCCCTGCCACTGAAAAACATCCCCACAGCATGATGCTGCCACACCATGCTTCACTGTAGGGATGGTATTGGCCTGGTGATGAGCGGTGCCTGATTTCTTCCAAACAGCATTCCTCCCACAGTCCAAAGACATGCTGGTTAGGTGGATTGGCGATTTTAAATTGGCCCTAGTGTGTGCTTGGTATGTGGGTGTGTTTGTGTGCGTCCTGCGGTGGGTTGGCACCCTGCCCGGGATTGGTTCCTGCCTTGTGCCCTGTGTTGGCTGGGATTGGCTCCAGCAGACCCCCGTGACCCTGTGTTCGGATTCAGCGGGTTGGAAAATGGATGGATGGATGGGTCTGAGAGTCCTTCAGGTGCCTTTTGGCAAACTCCAGGTGGGCTGCCATGTGCCTTTTACTAAGGAGTGGCTTCCATCTGGCCACTCTACCATACAGGCCTGATTGGTGGATTGCTGCAGAGATGGTTGTCCTTCTGGAAGGTTGTCCTCTCTCCACAGAGGACCTCTGGAGCTCTGACATAGTGACCATCGGGTTCTTGGTCACCTCCTTGACTAAGGCCCTTCTCTCCCGATCACTCAGTTTAGATGGTCAGCCAGCTCTAGGAAGAGTCCTGGTGGTTTCGAACTTCATCCACTTACGGATGATGGAGGCCACTGTGCTCATTGGGACCTTCAAAGCAGCAGAAATTTTTCTGTAACCTTCCCCAGATTTGTGCCTCGAAACAATCCTGTCCCGGAGGTCTACAGACAATTCCTTTGACTTCATGCTTGGTTTGTGCTCTGACATGAACTGTCAACTGTGGGACCTTATATAGACAGGTGTGTGCTTTTCCAAAAATGTCCAATCAACTGAATTTACCACAGGTGGACTCCAATTAAGCTGCAGAAACATCTCAAGGATGATCAGGGGAAACAGGATGCACTTGAGCTCAATTTTGAGCTTCATGGCAAAGGCTGTGAATACTTATGTACATGTGCTTTCTCAATTTTTTTATTTTTAATAAATTTGCAAAAATCTCAAGTAAACTTTTTTCATGTTATCATTATGGGGTGTTGTGTGTAGAATTCTGAGGAAAAAAATTAATTTAATCCATTTTGGAATAAGGCTGTAACTAGGGGTGGGCGGTATGACCAAAATTCTATATCACGGTATTTTTCTAAATTATCCCGGTTTCACGGTATTCAACGGTATTTTTTCCCCATGCATAAGTGGATGTTAACCACATTTTCCACTGCAATTACTGGCTAAGAATAACCTATTCCACTGTCAAGAGTATTGTACACTGTACAAATTTTTTTTTTAATGTGCACATAATTATTAATAGTTTTGCATTGCCCCATAAAGTGATAGTTTTCAAGGGGGTGGCACTAATGGTGAAGGTATCACATTGCATGAAAGATGCAGTCAAAATATAGAACCTTTTTATTGAACAAATTTTGCAAAAACAAACTATAATTTTGACAACATATTTTCAACCATACAAAGAGGCATTTAGACTTAGTAAAATATCCAGAAGTGCTTGTCAAAAATTGTATTGCACCCAATATGTCTTAGAAAAGGAATAAACAGTAAATATTTTTTGTAAACCAACTACACTTTCCGTTAATGTTAACAATCTCTGTCCACTGACACGTTAAAGTGACTTTTTAAACAACTTTATCATCATTAAACTGCATAATATTTAAACTAATAAATAATAACAATAAAATAAATAATAGTATTATTACTGATAGTTGCACTATTACTTCAAGACTTCAAGCCCAGGTGCATTACACAGTATTCACCAAATTAAAATAAAATAAAACAAGTGCAACTTGGTGATGACATCTTTACCAACTGAATCATCATTTAGGCAAACTGCATTAATATGGACCTTGCTTCAAGCTAAGCTATACTGGGAAGAAAAAAAACAAACTACATGTCGAGAACAAAGTCAACATTTCCACTTTATTCTCATAGTTTACTTCATAATTAAAGTAGAATGTCGTAAATTAAACTTCTTCCTAAAATCAATGTTTAATCAATTACTTAATTTACCCCGTCATAAATTAATGCAGCACATTAAATGCTTTGTGTTGCGTTCCCCGACCCAGTGGTTAATCACTATGCTTCTTAAACTGACTTCCTCCGCACTAAGAGAAGACAGCGATCACCATACAGAATCCATTCACTTCATGATATTCCTGCTTTCTGAAAATTTAGAATGCTAAGATAAATACTTGATATCATTTTCATGATGAAATGCATTAAAGCAGGTATTACACATGCACGGTAGTGCTGCTCCCTCGCAGTAAGGGGTCCCCAGGTGTATGTTCAGTGTAGAGAACATTTTGGCAGGTGTGACGAGGCTCCAAAAAACTGGATGTATGAATAGCTATCGCACAGGTTTAACTTAAATATTGTGTAAATGTTGGGTTTGTGATCTGCTGGTCGGAGACACTAACACAGAATTTAATGCATGTTCTTCTGAGCGGGCTATCTTTATTGCATGCATGATGTCTCTATCTGACATAGGCTACCAAAACCCCAGTTCCTATCCTTCCTTTTTCTTTCACCACATAACCAATCACCACGCGATAAACGTCTTTGTGAAATTAAAACTAGTTATAAACTTAGCCCACGGAGTGTTCAGTAAAAATATCTTCGTTATACATGTTTAATTATGCCATCCATTCAGAGTTGCGCCCATCTCTGAACGAGTCGCCAGCACATCGAAGGATGAATACAAGCTAAACATACACTAGCAGGGTCAATATAGCACAACAAAACCCCACATCCTACATGACTTTGAAAGGAAACTGAAGCGCCGAGTAAACCCACCAGAAAAACATGCAAATGCAAGGCAGGCACGCCGCCGTGCCCCCATATGATTAATGCATGCTTTAATGCATTTCACCATGAAAATTATATTAAGTATTTATTTTAGCATTCTAAATGTTCAGAGAGTAGGAAGATCATGAAGTTAATGTACTCTTGACTACAGATCGCTGCCGGCACCTCCTCTTAGTGCAAGAAGAAGTCAGTTTAAGAATCACTTAACACAAAGCATTTAATGTGCTATACGTATAATTTATGACGGGGTTTGAGAAAATCTAGTAAATTAAATATTCATTTTACAATGAAGTTTAGTTTACGATGTTCTACTTTAATGACAAATTACGAGAATAAAGTCAACATGTCGACTTTAATCTTGACATAAACGGCGAGAATAAAGTCAACATGTCGTCACACTATTACACAGTACCCGGGTACATTACACTGTATTGAAAACAAATAAAACAAGTACAACTTGGCTTGCAATATTATCCAGTAGTATAGAAACAGTATTTACACATCTGACCTTTTAAAACTAAAGTATCTCTAGGCTCTCTGTCCATTTTCACCACGCAGCATTCCTATGCTACCGTCCACTATTTGGTGGTGTAGCAGTGAAAAAGAGCCCTAGTGCAACAGATCTGTGTTTAGCGGTGTAGCAGTGAAAAAGGTCCCCACTTGAACAGTTTCCCGCTGCGCCACGTTCCGAACGTCGTTTAGGCAATTTAAACCGGTGTTGCGGTATAAGAAAAATCCATATCATAAAAAAAATAAAAAACGGTTTTCGGAATGAACCAGTATACCGCCCAGCACTAGCTGTAACATAACAAAATGTGGAAAAAGTGATGCGCTGTGAATACTTTCCGGATGCACTGTATGTATGTATGTGTGTGTGTATATATATATATATATATATATATATATATATATATATATACAGTGGTGTGAAAAACTATTTGCCCCCTTCCTGATTTCTTATTCTTTTGCATGTTTGTCACACAAAATGTTTGTGATCATCAAACACATTTAACCATTAGTCAAATATAACACAAGTAAACACAAAATGCAGTTTTTAAATGGTGGTTTTTATTATTTAGGGAGAAAAAAAAATCCAAACCTACATGGCCCTGTGTGAAAAAGTAATTGCCCCCTGAACCTAATAACTGGTTGGGCCACCCTTAGCAGCAATAACTGCAATCAAGCGTTTGCGATAACTTGCAATGAGTCTTTTACAGCGCTCTGGAGGAATTTTGGCCCACTCATCTTTGCAAAATTGTTGTAATTCAGCTTTATTTGAGGGTTTTCTAGCATGAACCGCCTTTTTAAGGTCATGCCATAGCATCTCAATTGGATTCTGTTCAGGACTTTGACTAGGCCACTCCAAAGTCTTCATTTTGTTTTTCTTCAGCCATTCAGAGGTGGATTTGCTGGTGTGTTTTGGGTCATTGTCCTGTTGCAGCACCCAAGATCGCTTCAGCTTGAGTTGACGAACAGATGGCCGGACATTCTCCTTCAGGATTTTTTGGTAGACAGTAGAATTCATGGTTCCATCTATCACAGCAAGCCTTCCAGGTCCTGAAGCAGCAAAACAACCCCAGACCATCACACTACCACCACCATATTTTACTGTTGGTATGATGTTCTTTTTCTGAAATGCTGTGTTCCTTTTACGCCAGATGTAACGGGACATTTGCCTTCCAAAAAGTTCAACTTTTGTCTCATCAGTCCACAAGGTATTTTCCCAAAAGTCTTGGCAATCATTGAGATGTTTCTTAGCAAAATTGAGACGAGCCCTAATGTTCTTTTTGCTTAACAGTGGTTTGCGTCTTGGACATCTGCCATGCAGGCTGTTTTTGCCCAGTCTCTTTCTTATGCTGGAGTCGTGAACACTGACCTTAATTGAGGCAAGTGAGGCCTGCAGTTCTTTAGACGTTGTCCTGGGGTCTTTTGTGACCTCTCGGATGAGTCGTCTCTGCGCTCTTGGGGTAATTTTGGTCGGCCGGCCACTCCTGGGAAGGTTCACCACTGTTCCATGTTTTTGCCATTTGTGGATAATGGCTCTCACTGTGGTTCGCTGGAGTCCCAAAGCTTTAGAAATGGCTTTATAACCTTTACCAGACTGATAGATCTCAATTACTTCTGTTCTCATTTGTTCCTGAATTTCTTTGGATCTTGGCATGATGTCTAGCTTTTGAGGTGCTTTTGGTCTACTTCTCTGTGTCAGGCAGCTCCTATTTAAGTGATTTCTTGATTGAAACAGGTGTGGCAGTAATCAGGCCTGGGGGTGGCTACGGAAATTGAACTCAGGTGTGATACACCACAGTTAGGTTATTTTTTAACAAGGGGGCAATTACTTTTTCACACAGGGCCATGTAGGTTTGGATTTTTTTTCTCCCTAAATAATAAACACCATCATTTAAAAACTGCATTTTGTGTTTACTTGTGTTATATTTGACTAATGGTTAAATGTGTTTGATGATCAGAAACATTTTGTGTGACAAACATGCAAAAGAATAAGAAATCAGGAAGGGGGGCAAATAGTTTTTCACACCACTGTATATATATATATATATATATACACACACATATATAGTCACACTTGGGTCACAGATTTGCACATAAACACAGGAGGTTGTAGAGACAGGAACTTTATTCAAGCACTGCATATAAACATGTCTCTTTTTCAAAAGTTTAAACATGCTCCTTGACAAGACGGAGATGACAGTTCCATCTCACAATTAAAAGAAGGCAAACATATCTTCCTCTTCAAAGGAGTGCGTGTCAGGAGCAGGGAAGGTCAGAGAGAGAAAAGCAAACAATCAAAAACTGACAGGTGCTGTTCGGACTTTTAATTATGTGAACTACCGCGCGGATCAGCGTGATAGATTGGCCACTATTAAGGCCAGCAAGCAAGGGAGCAATGTGAAGGTAGCCTTTCAGCGTTTTTAACCAGTAGGGGTGCGATCAGCCTCCCAGCTCAAACCCCCTTTATTCACATTTTCGTGAATCAAGCGACATTCCAAACCAGGCTCAAACAAGCGTGACAGGACATCAGCATTAATATGTTCAGAGTCGTGTCAATGCCTCACTGTAAAGCTGCAAGGTTGCAAACCCAAAAACTACCTCATGAGACGAGAGTTCGTTTCCTTCTGACAGTATAACCACTGAAGTGGAGCGTGATCTGTCACTAATGTGAAATTTCGACCCCATAAATAATAACGAAGCGCTTCCACAGCCCATTTTATTGCCAAGCATTCTTTTTCAATAGTCGAATAATTACGCTCTCTAGGAAGCAATTTCCTACTCAAAAATGTGATAGGGTACTCTTCCCTATCAAAAACCTGAGACAGGATGGCACCTACACCAAATGGGATTCTAGTAAATGAATAAAGTCTGTCAGGAGTCACAAATGCGTTTTTTTCGCAACTGTCAGCCTCAAGAGACACCTGCCAGTAACCTTTTGTGAGATCCAGTGTGGAGATATAGGATGCCTGACCCAGTTTTTCCAACAGTTCGTCAACACAGGGCATTGGATAAGCATCAAATTTTGAGACTTTATTTAAGCGCCTGAAATCGATACAGAAGCGAACCAAGCCATCTTGTTGTGAGACTAATATGACCGGACTGCACCAGTCACTTGTACTATCACAAATTACACCCAATGCCAGCATCTTTTTGACTTCCTCACGCACAATATTCTATTGTGCTTCCGGAATCCGATACAGGCACATCTGCACCCTAACACCGGGTTCAGTAGTGATTTTATGTTCTGCAAGATTAGTCACACCTGGCAAGTCTGAAAAAACATCACTGTTCCGTTCAATCAAAGATAACAACTCTGTCTTTTGCGAGTCAGTCAAATCGTCACCAATGGCAACATCAGTCTGAGAAGACAGCAGTCAAAGAAGTGTACCCCCCACTGCGGGTCATGCCATTCCTTCAAGAGATTAACATGTAAAATCTGGAATGGTTTGCGCTGGCCTGTTATTCTAACCTTGTAATTTACCAGCCCCATAAGTTCCTCAATAATGGCAGGGCCCTGCCATTTCTCTAGGAATTTGTGCGGATCTGTTGGAATCAGTACCAGAATACGATCACCAGGTTTAAATTCACGGAACTTACAGCATCTATCATAAAGACATTTCTGAGTTTCCTGCTCACGTCGCTGATGCTCCACACCAATAGAAGAAAGTTTAGAAATTCTTTATTGCAATGAAATTACCCGATCTGCAAAGCTCGGCCCGTGTGCTGTTGTCCCGAATCCTGTCCATTCCTCTTGTACAACATCCAAGACGCCTCGCGGACGCCTGCCAAACAACAACTCGAATGGACTCAAGCCAGTGGATGCCTGCGGCGATTCTCGCACCGCAAACATAATAAAGACTTTGGATCATCATGAGCAACTTGCCTGATCATCTGTTTTAAAGTTTTGTTAAATCGTTCAGTCAAACCATTCGTCTGTGGATGGTAAACAGTGGTACTCAATTTCTTAATAGCAAAGCTGTCACACAATTGTTTCATCACTCGAGAAGTAAACCGTGTGCCCTGATCAGTTAAAATTTCTCTAGGGATCCTGCCTTGTGTCCTGTGTTGGCTGGGATTGGCTCCAGCAGACCTCTGTGACCCTGTGTTCAGATTCAGCGGGTTGGAAAATGGATGGATGGATGAATCTTGCACAAAGCTTTGGCTACAGTGGAGGAATTGACTTTTTTCAAAGCGGCCACTTCTGGATATTGCGTTGCATAGTCAATCAACACAAGCATATATTGATACCCATTTCTAGTCTTACTATATCTAATCCCACCAGTTGGAAAGGGACTACCAAAATAGGCATAGGAGAAAAGGAAGCCCGAGGAGGTTTATAAGCAGAGACGATTTGACAATCAGGACAAGTAGTACAGAATCGCTCCACATCTTTCCCCATATTCAGCCAGTAAAATCGTTTTCTAGTCTTATCAGTCCCCAGGTGCCCACCCAAGATGTGAGAGTGAGCTAATTGCAAAAGAATGTCCCTATGTATTTCAGGTACAACTAACTGTTCAATAAATTCCCCGACTAAATGATCTGATATCACTCTAAAAAGGCAGTCGTCTTTCTCAAGAAAGTGCGGGGTTTTTAAGCCCCCGGATGCACGCTCTTGGTAATAGGAGTCACTAGCAGAGCGAGCCTGTTTAAATGCATATTCTAATGAGCTATCGGCATGCTGCAAGCGCAGAAAATCGGTCTGCTCGCCAGTACTCGGTTCTTGTTCGGAGGCATTTGCAAGTTGAGAAGTTGTAGATGGGCCAGACAGCCGCTCCGGGAAATTGGGGGAGGGGGTGTCACCCTCGGCCTCACTGGAGAGATTGGGTTCAATATCTAGTCTGGGCTCGAGAACTTCCCCAACAGCCACTTCGGGTTCAATATTTAAACAGGGCTCGAGATTTTCCCCAACAGCCAGTTCGTCCTCTTCCCCCTCGCTAAGCTTGACACGGGGCTCACTGACTGGCGTCTGACATTTGGTCATGAGTCTAGGAAAAAGGGCACGCCTCCTGCCGATCAGTAAGGGCCAGGAGAAGGAGTCTGAAACGACAGACCAAACTTTAAAATGTCGACCCTTCTAGGAATAAGAATATACATGATCTAAGAAAATTTCTTTGTTCATGTTTTGCAGATAAATTTCGTGTAAAGTGTGATACTTTTGATCATAGGGATTTGTATCCATTATTGGCTGAATAATTTCTACTATGTCCGATCATTTAACTATTTTGATTCTATGTTGCATCGCTTATCCGTTATCATAAATATACACCTACACAAATTGTGGTGTATTCGAAATTAAACTTGTTGAAGCTTTAATTGTAGTGGGACCACAGATTCTCATAGCGTATGGTCCTGAATCGTGTAAGTCTATGATGATTGTAGACTGAAATTTTGCCTGTAGTGTTTGTGGATTGCACTTTCACCAAACAACAAATCTTTTAATTCTCGTGGATACACCTCTTCATTGGGAGGCAACACTACTTTAACCTGATGGCAACAGGAATTAGCCGATCTACAAGTCCCCGACTTAAACTTTAAAGCCTTACAATATCTACATACTTCTGACATATCAACTATGTCCATAAACTGAATCTCATTTTGCTGTTCCGTTATTTCAGCAAGTAATAATTTCCATTTGTTTGTGCTAATGCGATCTTTATTATCTTTTTTTGATACTTTCGAATTTTCCTACTTTCAAATTCTTTAACTTATGTATTGCACCTTTTTTTTTTGTGCCTTTTGATTTCCACTGCTTTCATAATCTCTAACCTGCTCTGCATGTGTATCGCATCAATGTTTTTGAACGTCATTATGAAGTCGTTTTTATTTCTGACCTGGATTTGACCTACAAGCTTTTCAATTCCACTTGGTCCAGGCTGATTATTACTTTCCTTAATTTGCAGATAGAGTATTACTGTTATTTTGTGCATCCTTTTTTGCTTTCTTTTCTCTCCCCAATGCTTTCATGTCTCTTTTCGACGCGGTGCTCTATCTTCTTTGCTTAGTCATTCATGTGCCATCTAGAACGTAGTGCTGGGCGGTATGACCAAAATTCTATATCACGGTATTTTTCAAAATTATACCGGTTTCATGGTATTGGACGGTATTTTTTTCCCCCATGCATGAGTGGATGTTAACCACATTTTCCACTGCAATTACTGGCTAAGAATTAACCTATTCCATTGTCATGAGAATTGTACATTGTACAAAAAAACATTTTAATGTGCACACAAGTATTAATACAGGTTTGCCTGGCCCCATAAAGTGATAGTTTTCAACGGGGAAGCACTAATGAAGAGAAGGAATCACATTGCATGACAGATGCAGTCAAAATATACAGCCTTTTTATTGAACAAAGTTTGCAAACAACTTAAATTAAAATTTTGACAACGTATTTTCAACCATCCAAAGAGGCATTTTCACAGTAACATATCCAGAGGTGCTTGTCAAAAGTTGTATTGCACTGAACATGTCTTAGAAAAGGAATAAATAGTACATATTTTTTGTAAACCAACTACACTTTGTTAATGTTAACAATCTCTGTCTACTGACACGTTAAAGTGACTTTTTAAACAACTTTACCATCATTAAACTGCATAATATTTAAACTAATAAATAATAACAATAAATAATAGTGCAACTTCCAGTAATAATACTATTATTTCCAAGACTTCAAAGCCCAGGTGCATTACACAGTATTCACCAAATTAAAATAAAATAAAACAAGTGCAACTTGCTGATGACATCTTTACCAACTGAACCATCATTAAGGCAAACTGCATTAATATGGACCTTGCTTCAAGCTAAGCTATATACATAAATAATCCATATTACTAACCGAGAATGGTAAACTGGATGGACGCAGGGACATCCGGCCATGGGCCGTGGACGCAAAAGACGTACTGCGCAGGCGCCCCCACAAAACCCCCCTTCCAAGCAACGGAAACCGGATGGAATGCAACGTAAAATAAGAAATGAGGCGCCCATAGCACACAGAAAAAAGGAGTCAGACGCTGGTGCCGCACGAAGCCCATGGCACACGAAACGGAACACACACAAAGAAGAGAATTGAGACCAACGACACACAAAGCCCCCCTCCAGTAACTGAAATAAGAAATGAGGCGACGCGCCCCTAGAACACCAAAAAGAAAGGAGTCAGACGCAAGCGCCACATAGCACACGAAACGGTACGCACACAAAGAAGAGGATTCAGACCCACGACACACAAACACCCCCTCCACTAACAGAGATAAAAAAAAGTGAGGCAACGCGCCCCTAGCACACAAAAAAAAAAAGAAGTCAGACGCGAGCGCCACACAAACCCCATTGGACACGAAACGGGACAGACTACGGACATAGCACACGAAACATACACAAAAAGGAGAATTCGGACCCACGACCACACTAACATAAATAAGAAATGAGACACAAAGCCCCATTACTGAACGAACCGTCCGTATTAAACATACGTCATCTGAACACATTCAAATTATGCAGCATAGGTCGATCTCATTACACTGATGCACTATTAACCGTTCAACCACAGAAAAGGCTCCATATTAACTGAGTGCGATCCTCCTTATTACTTATCCATATTTCTAACGCTGAAGAACAAACAAGTCATGAATTCACGATCACGGGTACAAAACGATACGGCTCGAGTGACGGGACCAAACACACGAACCCGCATGAAAAAAAACAATACACGTCGGCGCCTACAACGCGCTTCTGAAACCCCGGAAGAAAAAATGTCTCGGCTCCAAAAACGCAAAGCTCAACTAACACAGTTACAGAAACGAGCGCAGATGGACATACACAATGAACGTAGACGCATGCAGCGCGCGTCTGAAAGTGCTGCCTGTTCAAAGTGCTGCATCGAAACAGGCACGGGTTCAAAACGAAACACCTCCCATCTCAGACATACAGAAACGGCAGCGAAGGGACAAAATAAATAAACGCAGACGTCTACAACGCGCATCTGAAATGCCAGAAAACAAGCAGGCAAGACTCCAAAAACAGAAAGCTCAACTGACCGACATACAAAAACGGGCAAGGCTCAATACAAACAATGCACACCGTAAACTACAACGGGCTTCTCACACAGCACAGGCAAATCGATTACAGCTCCAAAACACGACGTCCCAAATACTGGACATACAACGACGCGCCTCTCAAACGGCACAAGCAAAAGATACACGTCACGGACATCAACGACAGACACCTGCTAAACGCTTACGCCAGTTAGCTGACAACGCGTTCAATAATGAGTCCACTATTCAGGAAAATTCATTGGGATTAATGAATGTCATTTGCAATCATTGTCATTCACTTAACTTCCCTGAAGAAACAACTGGCAATACAAGTAATGAATTTACACGTTGTTGTCAAAAGGGTCAAATTAGACTGCCTCCTTTACATTCATATCCTGAATATCTACAGAAGCTTCTAACTAACGATGTACCTGAAAGTTAAAACTTTATGAACTGCATTAGATCCTACAAATCGCTATCCACTATGAACATGAACAGTAGCAATGCACGCGACATCCGTCTTGCAAAACTGTTAATTATTGATGAATGTACAATGGCATCCAGTCACTTACTCAACACCATTGATAAACTTCTACAAACGTTGATGAATAATAATATTCCCTTTGGAGGAAAGGTACTTTTATTAGGAGGAGATTTTAGACAATGCTTGGCTATTGTTCCACATGCCATGCACTCAGCTATTGTTCAGTCCACCTTAAAATACGCAGACAATTGGCATCGCTTTCAAAAGATAGTTAGTACAAAACATTCGATGTCCAGATCCAGATTATAACAATTGTTTATTACAACTGGGAGATGGTACACTCACCAATACAGATGGACTTCACCCAGATATTATTACAATTCCTCAAGCCTTTATCTGCGACGACTTAGTTACGGAGATATTTGGAACAGCAATCTCATTAGACCAAATACCCCTTTTAACACAACACACTATATTATGTCCAAAAAATATTAATGTGGATCACATAAATAACCAAAGTCATTGCATTACTTCCTGGAGAGACACAACTCTTTCTAAACTCTGACAAAGTTGACTCTGAAGACGACAATGACCATCTTCATTTCCCCTTAGAATATTTAAACAGTATTAACCAAGCCAGATTACCACGACACAATCTTAGCCTTAAAAATGGAACAATAATCATGCTATTAAGAAACCTTAACACTAAACAGGGTTTATGCAATGGCACGCGTTTGGTTATCAACACCATGCCACACAATGTTATTCAAGCGACAGTTCTAACAGGATCACATGCTAACAATACTGTTCCGATTCCTACAATTGACCTTACAAGTTCTGACCTGGAATTACCTTTTACACTTAAACGGCGACAGTTCCCCATTAAACCTGCATTTGCCATGACCATCAACAAATCACAAGGACAAACCATGGACAAGGTTGGCATCTACCTCTCTGAACCCGTTTTTGGACATGGACAACTTTATTTGCTTCCTATATGTGTCATCTACACCTTCACACTATGCTACATCTCATTCATACATCACGCTCTTTGTAATTTCACAACACCAGGGGTTGGCGAGCGAAGCGAGCAGGGGGCAGAGCCCCCTAGTAAAACTACAACTTGCATTTATAATACTATTTGTGGTAAAGCCCTACGGAAGCGTATTAGGGCCACGGTGAAGAAGAAAAAAACGGACACAGTGAAGAAAAAGAAAAAAAAAAACTATATGTCGAGATTAAAGTCGACATTTCCACTTTATTTTGTCATTAAAGTAGAATTACGTAAACTAAACTTCATCCTAAAATCAATGTTTAATTTGCTAGATTTTCTCAAACCCCGTCATAAGTTAATGTAGCACATTAAATGCTCTGTGTTAAGTGTTCCCTGACCCAGTTGTTAATCGATACACGCTTCTTAAACTTACTTCCTCTGCACTAAGAGGAGTCAACGGCAGTGATCGGCGCACAGAATACATTCACTTCATGATATTCCTGCTCTCTGAAAATGTAGAATGTAGATTAACATGGCTCGGGGAACACTTAACACAAAGCATTTAATGTGCTACATAACTTATGATGGGGTTTGAGAAAATCTAGTAAATTAAATATTCATTTTAAGATGAAGTTAAGTTTACGATGTTCTACTTTAAATGACAAATTACGAGAATAAAGTCAACATGTCGACTTTATTCTCGTCATAAGTGTCGAGATTAAAGTGGAAATGTCGTCACACTATTACACAGTACCCAGGTACATTACACAGTATTGGGGGAAAAAAAAACAAACAAAAAAAACAAAGCAAGTACAACTTGGCTTGCAGTATTACCCAGTAGTATAGAAACAGTATTCACACATTTGAACTTAATGGTCCACATCTGACCTTTTAAAACCAAAGTATCTCCAGACAACAGACACGGCTCCTTTATTTGGCAAAAATTTTACTGTGTCATCATGTTCAACTTTATCGTCTGCTACAGCTTCAGTTTCAGAATGTTCTCTGTCCATTTTCACCGTTCAATACCTCCACTACTGCATGTACTCCATTGCACTCGTGTTTAGCGGTGCAGCAGTGAAAAAGGGGGTAAACCAGTGTTGCGGTATAAGAAAAATCCATATCATAACAAAAATAAAAAAACAGTTTTTGTTATGAACCAATATACCGCCCAGCACTACAAGAACGTGTAACATTTTTAAGAGCTGAGAGCACATGCAGTGTGTCTGCCAAAAGCATTCCAACAACTGTGAGGTTAGATGTCCGTGAACTTTTTTTAAATTGTAAGCAGGTTGTGACGTGCAAAAGTCACCGTCTTACAGGTCTTGCTTCCTAAGGTTGTAATGTCTAGTCTTGCATGACGTCAAAATGTCTCTCCGAGACGATCACATCTCGACCCAAGTATTTTTTTAGAAAGACAGATGATAAGAGGAATAGATGGATATTGTCATGCACGTACGAGTAGGAGGACATTGTATGGACCAAGCGAAGGTAATTCCACACCAGGCCAGGGGGTGGAGGGGTGCACTCAACCTTCTCCCGTTATCTCTGCAGACAAGCCACAGGAAAACCTGTCTGACTCATCATTGATGATGTCACTTCTGGTTCAGGTGCCTAGGATGACGTCGCTTCTGGTTCCAGCACCACGACTGATATCAGAAGGAGGTCACTTCTGGTTCCCCTACGTCACTACGGTTTGACTACTTAAAACTGCCATCTTTACAAACCCTCATCAGTTCATGTATGGACTCTAACAGAGACATTTCTGTCAAAAAACCAAACCCACTGCAGCCAGAGAAAATATACTGGTGGCTGCCCCAAACTTCAAGGTGTTGAATCTGAACTTTTCACTATATATATATATATATATATATATATATATATATATATATATATACACACACACCTGCAAAATACACTTGACTTGAGCATTCATAGTATTCATCCTCTTTCTCTGTATGTTTAGCATTTGTTTGCTCAGAGGTTGATGTGCTCTTCCTTACTCCACCCTAACGGCCCGCTGCTTCTCTTGTTTTGTCGGCATCTTTTTGCATTAAAACTGATTAAGTTAGTTTTTGTGCTGCAACTACTTAGTACGTTTTCTTTAATTTTTCACTTAATCTGGCACTTAAGTCTTTAATCTTCCTCAAGAATGATTAACGAAAGTGGTAGGGAATGAGAACGGCGCCCGTACGCATACGCCGCACGGCCGCCCTGCTGCGCGTTGCCTAAAGTTGATTCTACAATAAACTAAAATAAAAATAAAAAGAGTAATAAAATCATCACCCCGAAAGCGGATAGTAGACGTCACGCTGTATATGTGTACCAAATTTCAAGTCAAACGGTGAAACGGTTTGCGAGCTACAGGTGATTTCAAATCCTGGACAGACAAACGAACAGCCACGGTAGCATATTATAGAAGAAGATATATCTATACATATTAATAAAAGGCAAAGCTCTCACTGACTCACTAACTGACTCATCACTAATTCTCGAACTTCCCGTGTAGGTGGAAGGCTGAAATTTGGCAGGCTCATTCCTTACAGCTTACTTACAAAAGTTAGGCAGGTTTCATTTCGAAATTCTACGCGTAATGGTCATAACTGGAACATGTTTTTTGTCCAAATACTCTAATGGAGGAGGCGGAGTCACGTATCGTGTCATCACGCCTCCTACGTAATCACGTGAATTAAAAACAAGGAAGAGATTTACAGCACGAGTCAAACGCGGGAACGAAGGTAAATGACGTTAATTTTTGAGTGTCTTTTAATACTGTGTAAGCATACATATTAACACATGTGCAATTAAACGTGTACATTTACGGGGTGATTTCTCAGGCTTAAAAGCTCGCCTTTTATCAAACGCGGGAACAAAGGTAAATGACGTTGTTCACTGTCTTTTAATACTGTGTAAGCATACATATTAACACATGTGCAATTAAACGTGTGCATTTACGGGGTGATTTCTCAGGCTTAAAAGCTCGCCTTTTACTAAAAAGGTAAATGCAAAACTATTTTCAATCATTCTATGATCTGCTTCTCACAACTGAAGGCACCGTGGCTGATATTACCTCACTTCCTGGCCAACCATAAGCGTTACCTGGTAGGTAACCAGCCACTCACTTCACTCCCTTACGGGAATCGAACCTCGGACGTCAGCGCTAAAGGCAAACCCCTAAAATTGCGCCACGGCGTGTGGTTCGTTTATTTGACAACATGTAGATTGGGGTAATTACATTCACGGCATTCGTAGTCTGATTCACAATCTGATTGTATGGGTGGTTACCTACCAGGTAACGCTTATGGTTGGCCACCAAGTCAGGTCAAAGTGATCACTCGAGTGAAGGCAGCTTCACAAAAAACAGATCCTTAACAAACTGTTATTAGTATATTTTCCCTCAATTTAAAAAGGTTTTCTTTTCTTAATAAAAATTTAAAAGCGGTACTTCGCCA
>NC_041410.2:62786765-62796765 GCF_900747795.2 Erpetoichthys calabaricus | reverse complement strand
AATCCCTCGCTACTTCGCGGTTCACTTCTCGCGGATTCACGACTTCGCGGGTTTTTACATACAAGTGATTGCCCGCCTATCGCGGAAGTTATGTTCCAGACCCATCAGCAACAGGAGAAAATCCGCGATATAGAAAGACCATATAAATAAACATTTTTATAGTTTAAGCCTTAAAATACCCATCCCACATGCTTTAAACACATGTAAACTTATAAAACACACTTTGTTAACACATATGATATGTGGATGTCGGGCTAAGGATATGAGTAACATCTCACTATTATAAAACATTTTAACTTCACGCAAGACAAGACAGTGAGACAGGAAAATTGGTGATGTACAGGCTTTTAAATTATTGACAGGCAGAGCGACAAGCAGCACAAAGCCAGCACAAAGTCCACTTCTCCTTAGCGTTCATTCAGCTCCCCACCCCCTTAACAATGCGAACTGCGGCTCCAGGGAGGGGGGTATGAGCGAACGTGCGTTCAGCCCTCACACACGCACACACACACACACACACACACTCCTCCTTCTTCCGAACGCGAAGAGCAACAAGCAGGCATTTTGGCAGAAGCAGCACAAAGTCCATTTCTGCTCAGCGTGAGTTCAGCTGGCCCCCTTCACAAAGCGAGTGCAGACACATTGACGTCTGATTGCTGCGTGCAGTGTGCAGTGTTGGTCTGCGGTGTTTAAGAATGTAGAAAGTGTTTAAGAGCATAGGAAGTGTTTATAAGAGTGTGGGAAAGGTTAACAAGAGTGTGAGAAAGGTTTATAAGATTGTGGGAAGGGTTTATAAAGCCTTAAAATATGTATAAATAATAAAATATAGGTCGCTACTTCGCGGAATTTCACCTATCGCGGGGGGCTCTGGAACATAACCCCCGCGATAGGTGAGGGATTACTGTACATACACATATATACATACATATATATACATACATATACATACATATATATATATATCTATACTAATAAAAGGCAAAGCCCTCACTGACTGACTGACTGACTGACTGACTGACTGACTGACTGACTGACTGACTGACTGACTGACTGACTCACTCACTCACTCACTCATCACTACTTCTCCAACATCCCGTGTAGGTAGAAGGCTGAAATTTGGCAGGCTCATTCCTTACAGCTTACTTACAAAAGTTAGGCAGGTTTCATTTTGAAATTCTACGCGTAATGGTCATAACTGGAACCTGTTTTTTGTCCATATACTCTAATGGAGGAGGCGGAATCACGTATCGCGTCATCACGCCTCCTACGTAATGGCCAACAAGTCAGCTCGAAGTGATCACTCGAGTGAAGGCAGCTTCACAAAAAAACAGATCCTTAACAAACTGTTATTAGTATATTTTCCCTCAATTTAAAAAGGTTTTCTTTTCTTCTTAATAAAAATTTAAAAGCGGTACTTCACCGGTGCGAAGTGCGTGGATTTGAGCGACTGACGCATACAGACATATTCATGAGTGCAGGTACTTCGGAAAGAAAGCACCGTGTAAACCTAAAGTTTAAATTAAGTTTATAGACCTACAAAAGGTTGCCATTGATTTGAGGCAAGATTGCTTTTCTCCTGTACAACTATACATTGCATTCTCAAGAGTGTGCTTGCAAGGCTTCGGATATATATATATATATATATATATATATATATATATATATATGTATATAGAGATATAGATATACATATATAGATATAGATATATATATATGTATGTATGTCTATATATATATATATATATATATATATATATATGTAAGCTTATAAGTACTGCCTTACTTCTCTTTGAAGAAAGGAAGATGTAATGATACTTGATTTAAACGATTCCATGTCTTGCTGGGTTTGCGTAGCTTATTGTCAATATCTTTACACCTTTTTTTAACACTTATTGACTGAAATGGGCTTTCACGAACAAAGTTAGGGCTTTGCTACAGGATACACCTTCCACAAGTTAAGCAAGTAAAAATAAAAGTATATATTTCTGTTTTATTTAAACCTTTTAAGTTTGTATGCATAGCCCCATTTGGCTGTTTTAGTTTTTTTTTTCTTTCTTCAGTAATATTTAATCTCCTTAAAGAAAAAGAACATATGCATTTTACTTTTTTGTATCTCTTTAGTAATATTTTAGTGTAAAAGGATAACCAGTATTTAAACCTTTTATGTTACTTTATAAATTTATTTTACACAATGTTGAAAAATTAATAAGAAAGCTACATATTTCGGCAGCTGCTGCTTTAATTTTCAATGAAATGATAAAAGCTCTCCAAGAGAAAACCTCAATGAAGAAGAAACAGTTTGCACTATCTAAAAAGGAGAAACCCTCATTTAAAAAGGTTTGCTGCAGATGACTTAACTGAAAATAAATTTATAGTTCCTATGTGTATAATACATATTTATCTATTTTACTTATGCCTTTATTCCAGCAACTTGCAACATCTGAGGTACAATTTCTTACATTACTTTTGTTTTTTGCAGCACAGGCAGGTGAAGTGACTTCCTCAGGGTCACACAGTGGTGTCAGTACCAGGATTTGAACTGACAAGCTCCGGGTTTACTGAAATATTACTGAAGAAAGAAAAAAAACGAAAACGGGCAAATAGGGCTATGCATACAGATGTCCATCCATCCATTATCCAACCAGCTATATCCTAAATACAGGAGCCAATCCCTGTCAACACAGGGCACAAGGCAGGAAACAAACCCCGGGCAAGGTGCCAGCCCACCGCCGGGCGCACACACCAGGGACAATTTAGAATCGCCAATGCACCTAACCTGCATGTCTTTGGACTGTGGGAGGAAACCGGAGTACCCGGAGGAAACCCAGATAGACACGGGGAGAACATTCAAACTCCACGCAGGGAAGCGAACCCGGGTCTCCTAACTGGCACCTTTCACTGCACCACCATGCCACCCGCATACAAACTTAAAAGGTTTAAATAAAACAGAAATATATACCTTTATTTTTACTTCCTTAACTTGTGGAGGGTGTATCCTGTAGCAAAGCCCTAAGTTTTTTCATGAAAGCCCCTTTCAGTCAATGAGCCTTAAAAACAGGTGTAAAGCTAAACTTGCAGCACCACTATTCAATTACACTTGCCTAACGCCTCTCCTAAGGGGACATACTGTGGGATCTGGACATCAGTCAAAGCACCAATCACAGGCCCGATTAGAAAGTGGGAAGCTGTGATTTGTCGTCTCCCTCTCATGTAACAATCACAGCCTGTGTTACAACGCACTATGTATGTATGTATGTATATATGAAGAGGATGGATGGATGGATGGATGGATGTATATGTGTGTGTTTATGTATGTGTGTATATGTATGTGTATATTGGGATTAATAAAGTATCTATCTATCTATCTATATGTGTATATGTATATATATGTTGATATGTGTATATGTATATATATGTTGATATGTGTATATATATATATATATATATATATATATATATATATATATATGTAGATATGTGTATATATGTATATATATGTTTACATAACCTCTTTAACACACTACTTCTCCGCTGCGAAGCGCGGGTATTTTGCTATATATTGTGGTGGACTGCCAGCTTCTTTCTCCGGCCCTCACCCCCAGGCTGCCAGGAGGAGCTCTCCCAGCAGCGTGGACATGCCCCGAGTTCCAGCAGGGCCTCATGGACTATGTAGTTTTTATACACAGCCCTGCTGGATACATTGGGGGCCACCAGGCGTCGCTGTAGGGGGGCTAGTAGGCTCGCATGTGCCCTATAACCTGGGAGTACGTCACGGTCACGTGACAGGAAGAAACGACGTGCTCCCGGGTTGAAGAAAAGGACTGTTTACCCTGACCCGGAAGGGAAAAGGAACTGTGGACTGTTGAACGGGAACACCTCCGGGTCAGGGTGTATAAAAGGACTCTGGGAAGCCCAGTACACTGAGCTGAGCTGGGAGGTAGGGTGGCGACGTGTCTGGGCGAGGAGGATTATTGTGTATTGATTTATTAATTATTGATTTATTTATAAGAGTGTAGTGGAGTATAGGGTGCTTGGTGCACATATTTGTCTGAATAAAAGCAATATTTGGACTTTTATATGGTGTAAGACGTCTGATCCGAGGGTTCAAGGGGTCACGGAGACCTCAATCTTTCACAACGGCCAGGATTCTCTGGCCGTTCAGTTTTGGCAGAGGACCTGAAATTTAAAAAATTTCTGTGGACTAAGAACCCCAAGAAGACAGCGTCAGGACACTCAAGAAAAACCACCATACTCCGTGGGCAGCGCTGCTTAATAGAAAGCCTCATTCAACATCGGTTCGAGATGGGAAAGAAGTCCGGAAAAAAAGGGCAATACCAACTGGGTGCAGAACCTTACAGAGGCAGAGAAGGTGTGGACCTACCTGACTGGGAGTGCAGAAGACAGAGAGCTGATTAAAGCCGAGCAAGCCCAAGCAGGGCAACAGCCAGAACGCTGTCGGATTGAGACTCCAGAGGACTACCCAAATGAACTGAGACTAGATCGTCTACGTTCCAAGGTATGTGCCGGGACAACGCCCGATGCGCCAGGAGCTGTATGTTCTTATTTTACAGAGGCCGAGCGACACGAAATGGACTATAAGACGGACACATCTCTCCTACTCAGGCAAGATGGCCGCGACAGAGAGATGGCGAGCCCATCTAGGAGTCTGAAAGGGAGAAGTCTATTCGCCGACGATGATCACGTGGACTATCCTGGTGCAGGCTGGGTATATCGTCACCAAAACAACGAGTCACCTGACCAGGAAGACACCTGCTCATTGGCAGACACGTGCTTCATGCTTTCGTCCGAAGGATGTTGGGTGGAAGGTCAACGGCAGTCCGTTAGTGAGGTCGTGTGTTCCCAGATGGAACCAGACTCCCTGGGAGGGAAGGGGGAGGCGAATGAAGCCGTGCCGGAATTAAAACAAGGTAAAGAGGGGCGGGACGTGACTGAAGGGTCTGCCGTTAAAGTAGAAAAGGCAGATCTCAGTTGGCCACGAGCGGCCACCCGTCCCTCTAAAGACTCCAATTCCCGAGAGCCTTTGCTTGACACTGAGCACGCGCCAACAACGGACGTGCCCATTGGCTCTCGGCCGGTAGCAGCACCCAGGCCGTCTAAAATGCGGGACTCAAATTCCCAAGAGCCTCCGCGAAGCCCAGCAGAGCACGTGCCTGGAGCGGACGTGCTCATTGGCTCCCGGTCGGCAGGTGAGTCGAATGCGGAACCGAACTTACCTCCGGTCAAAATAAATAATATTTTGGACATGCAGGATCTCGAGAAGGTGCTCGGACCTGTGAGTCGTTTTTTGCAGGACTTAAAAGAGTTGAAGGAACGCGTGGAGGAGCTGGGAGCTACAGCCGAGGCGCCGCTAAAGGGAATGATGGAATACCTGCGACGATTAGGCCGAGAAACCTCGTACTCGCGTGATGCAGCGGTACAGGTAAGCCCAAGCCGTACCGAATATAATAAAGGGACACAGTGCGATCCGGCACCGCGGTTAATAAGTAGCGGCTGCCAAAGCACTGTGTGCCTGACAGTTGAGAATGGCATGGTGACTGAGTGGACGGGTGAAGGTCCGATCGAACCGGGACAGCGGTACAAGATGGCTTACCGGAGCGATATGGACCTCGAGACCCCGACCCGCGTGATGAGGGAGTTGTCGCTTGTTTCTGGAGGGGCGGAGGAAGTGCCAATCAAACCGGGGCAGCTGAAAAGTGCTGTTACCCGGAGCGATATGGTCCTAATGACGCCGCCTCCTAAATTACATAGGACAACAGGTGTGCAAACAGCAAAGAGGCTCTCTCTTCTCCACAGAGAGCCTCACGCTGTGCACAAGCCCCAGAGAAAGCAGGAGATCCCCGAAATAAAACGCAGCTCTCCTGACAAGGTAAAGAAAAGGGCGGAGAGCAGCAAAGCGGCCATTAACCCCTCCTTGGCAGAGGAGAAGGTGGAGCTGACCGAATTCCCGAGATGTTTCAGGTCTTGGGAAGAGCGGCCACTAGGAGGACGTCGGCGGTGCTACAACTGTCAGCAACCGGGCCACGTGTGGCGAAGTTGTCCCCGGAGGACAGGGGAGCAGTGGGAAAGAAGATACACCGTTCCCCCAAGGTTCGCCGGGGGATCTAGACAACGTAGCCAAGGTCCAGATGATGCGTTCTCCTGGAGGACGACGTCCCTCGCGGGGCTGGTCGCTTCGCCCCAGTTGGCTACGATAAGGGGGGGGAATTGTGGTGGATTTCCGGCTTCTTTCTCCGGCCCTCACCCCCAGGAGGAGCTCTCCCAGCAGCGTGGACATGCCCCGAGTTCCAGCAGGGCCTCATGGACTATGTAGTTTTTATACACAGCCCTGCTGGATACCTTGGGGGCCACCAGGCATCGCTGTAGGGGGGCTAGTAGGCTCGCATGTGCCCTATAACCCGGGAGTACGTCACGGTCACGTGACATGAAGAAACGACGTGCTCCCGGGTTGAAGAAAAGGACTGTTTACCCTGACCCGGAAGGGAAAAGGAACTGTGGATTGTTGAACGGGAACACCTCCGGGTCAGGGTGTATAAAAGGACTCTGGGAAGCCCAGTACACTGAGCTGAGCTGGGAGGTAGGGTGGCGACGTGTCTGGGCGAGGAGGATTATTGTGTATTGATTTATTAATTATTGATTTATTTATAAGAGTGTAATGGAGTATAGGGTGCTTGGTGCACATATTTGTCTGAATAAAAGCAATATTTGGACTTTTATATGGTGTAAGACGTCTGATCCGAGGGTTCAAGGGGTCACGGAGACCTCAATCTTTCACAATATATATATATATATATATATATATATATATATATGTGTGTATATATATATATGTAGATATGTGTATATATATATGTACATATGTATGTATTATATATATATATATATATATATATATATATGTATATATATATATGTATATATATATAGATGTAGATATGTGTATATGTAGATATGTATATATGTATATATGTATATATATATATATATATATATATTTACATAACTTCTTTAACACACTACTTCTCCACTGCGAAGCGCGGGTATTTTGCTAGTATATATATACATATACACATTCATATAAATCAGTGGCGGCTGCTAGCTTTTGAAACAGGGGAAGCTCATATTAGGCCTTCATCATAAAATTCATTATGTTATTTGTACGTAAATTCTGCCCTCCGTTCCTTTTGCAGAAAATGGTCTGTGACCCTGTCATACCAATTGGCCATCTTTTCCAGGGACTTAACCAGTTTCCTCTCAATGGCCAGGAGAGCAAGGTTGCTCAAACGATCTTGGCCCATCGTGTTTTGCGGGTGTATGACTTGACCCGTTTTAAACAGGAGAAGCTCCTCTCTACACCTGCTGATGTAGCACCAATTGTTTCCATTAACGACAACAGCTTGTATAGCTGAGGCATTGCACTATCCAACTCCATGTCTTTAAAAAACATCAAGAAATCACACAGCTTACCCCTGCTCCCCTGTAAGTCATGATCTGAATATAGTACTTGAAGTTTAGATTTCAGTCTCCCTGAGTCAAAGAAATGGCCATAACTTTTCAGTGCACTTTCAAATGCCTCCTCTGGAAACACTTGTCTCATTTAATCAAATTTCCCTGGATTGACTAATTCTAAGAAGCTCATGCTTTCCAAATTTGAAAAACGCTGAGAAATCTGCTCCATGAGATTGTCTAGGATGGCCATGTACAAATTTCTGCAGCGGTCCTGGGGATCCTGTAATTGTGACAGATGGCGCTTTCTAATAGGTTCATCTCGAGGGTCTGATGTGAGATTTGCTGTTTTTGCATAAACTACTTGATAAGCCTCCTCTGACCTCTTCTCCTTGACAAAAGCAAGGAGAGACCCAATTCTTTTTTTGCAGTAAAGAACATCCATTGCCCTTTGCTGGACAATATCAAAGACAACATCTGTCTCAGAGAATATTTGTTCATACTGTATGTGTACAACATGAACACAAACTCAAAATCCTCCAGTTTCATTATGAAGCCTTTGGCAGCATCTTATGTGTCATCATCCATGCTCTCATCCTGGGTAATCTTGTCAAAAGTCTGCAGGAGGCCGTAATTGTTTGCCACAGTGCTCACTATCCGTGATGTGAAATTCCATCTAGTAGGAGCGTTTCTGGGCAATCTTGAAGACCCTGCAGACTCAAGAAAAGACATCCTTTTTGTGGACATTGAAAAAAATGTGGTGAACCCAGAGAGAGATGCAAAAAATATTCTTGACTCAGGCAAGCATTTAGCACCCTGGGACAACACCAGGTTCAGTCTGTGTGCATAGCAATGCACAAACACTGCACTAGGGGCTATTACTTTAACTTTGGCCTGTAGGCCATTAAAAGATGAAGCAAAGACAGCAGCCCCATCGTAGGTTTGTGCCACAAGTTTTTCTCTAAAACTGATATAGCCCTGCATGTTCTCGTTTAAAACAAACAGACTGAGCATCTCGACCCCCTGACACATCCAAAAATCCAATGAAGCACTCTTGAATTTTACCTGCACTAACCACATATCTAACAATGACAGACAGTTGGGCATGGCAAGATATGTCAGTTGCTTCATCCACCTGCCATGCAAAAAAGGTGCAGTCTGAATTTCACCTTTTATATGATCAGAAACAGTGACTGCGAGAGCAGAGATCAAGTCATTTTGGATTGAGTGGGACATAACAGAAAACACAGCTGATGACTGAAATTGTGTGGCCAAGACAGAGTCATATTTAGCTAATGTTTCTGTAAATTCCATGTAATTCCTCTTATTTGCTGATTCACTACTCTCATCATGCCCCCTGAATGCCAGCTCCTGACGGCCAAGCAAGGAAGTCACATCAATTAGACGGTTTAGGAAGGCCCTGTTTTTTTTTTTACTGTTTCATTATGTTTTGCCACTTGAATGCGAAGACCTTCATTGATTGCATGTTCAACCCTGACCCTGCCCAGACAACATAAACTTGCACATGAACTCACATGTTCTTTGCACTTTTCATGCCTTTTGTATGCCCTGTCAAAGTTACCCAGATCCCCAAAACCCACGTTTGACCAAACACATCCCATTCCCTGAGAAGGTTTCGTCAAGAGGCATGGCCAACAGTACATTTTCTTTGTCACAGCACTTCCAGTCAGCCAGTTCACCTTGTCATACCAGGAGAGCTGAAAAGACCTGTTATTTTTTCCTGATTTTTGCACCAGATCAATCTTGGGCGTTCGTCTGCCCTGCTGTTTAATTCTGAGTCTCTCCTCGTAAGGAAGACTACTAAATGGTTTTGCCAAAAGCAGGTCAACAATATTAGCACCGTCTGCGTCTGCCATTATGCACAGCTTGCTAGCTGGCTAGTTTCCCCTAGTGTGTGTGTATTATATATATATATATATATATATATATATATATATATATATATATATACACACACACATACATATATATTTATACTAATAAAAGGCAAAGCCCTCAGTGACTGACTGACTGATCACTAATTCTCCAACTTCCCGTGTAGGTGGAAGGCTGAAATTTGGCAGGCTCATTCCTTACAGCTTACTTACAAAAGTTAGGCAGGTTTCATTTCGAAATTCTATGCGTAATGGTCATAACTGGAACCTTTTTTTTGTCCATATACTGTAATAGACTGCAGCTCGATGGCCGTGGGAGGCGGAGTTGCGTATCGCGTCATCACGCCTCCAACGTAATCACGTGAACTGACTGTGAACGCAGTATGTAGAAAACAAGGAAGAGCCCCAAAGAGCGCTGAAGAAAACATTCATTACACAATTGAGAAGGCAGCGAAACAATAAGAAACGAGGGAGTGACGCATACAAGCATAGTCATATGTGCAGCTACTGCAGAAACAAAGCACGGTGTAAACCGTAAGTTTAAATTAAGTTTATAGAAACGCGAATATGGTATTGCAAACGGCAGTGGGAGCGACATACAAGTTTAATGAGAAGACACGAGGTATAAACGAGACTTTGGA